>NC_133623.1:82111766-82119266 GCF_048593235.1 Sminthopsis crassicaudata | reverse complement strand
TGAGATCCAAGGTCCAAAAGGCAGTCAGTCAGTAAGCACCTACTATGTGCCGGACATTGTACTGAGGACTGGGAATACAAAGAGAGCTAAAAGACAATCCCTACCTTCAGAGGGCTCACGGATTAGGGGGAGACAAAACACAAAAACAACCATGAAATGAACAAGATTAATAGAGGACAAATCAGAGGGAAGGTGCTAACATTAAAGAGGATCAGAAAAGGCTTCCTGTAAAAGGGAGGATGTTAGCTGAGGCCCGAAGGAAGCCAGAGAGCGGGGAAGAGACATTGCTAGGTGGAGATGAGGAGGGAGAGAATCCCAGGCACGGGGCACAGCCAGGGAAACGTCCAGAGTTGGGAGATGGGGGAAGGCTCTTGTGGGAGAAAGAGCCAGCAGGCAAATGTTCTTAGATCCTACAGTATGTGATGGAGAGGGGGTAAAATGGGGGGGGGGGGGAGTTGAGAAGACTGGAGTCAAGAATGAGGACTGAAATAAAGCCAGAAAATTGGGCAATTAAGAGAGCAGTTGCAACTTTTTGAGAAAGTGGTTTCAGTGCAATCATGGGGTCAGAAGTTAGGTTTTAGAAAACTAAGACGACTAAAAGAAAAAGAGATAGAGGGAGAGATCATAGATCACAAACAAGGAGATAGAGGGAGAGATCATAGAAAAGGAGAGAGAGGGATCGATCATAGAAAAGGAGATAGAGGGAGAGATCATAGATAATTTTCTCAGGGAGTTTAGCCACAAAAGGGAAGAGGTAGAGAGAATGGCTATCAGAGATGGATCAAGGGAGGGGTTAAAGATAAATCACAAGTGGCTATGGCAGAGGGGGTAATCTGGTGGGGGAAACGGGATGGAATGGAAAGAAGACCTTGCCTTGGTAAGCAGTAGGTGCACATATTCATGAGAGACCCGTGAGGGAAGAGCTGGTGACAAAAAGTGTGTCCCGCTCAGCGGTAGGGGATGGAGAAAGGGGAGAAGAGGGAATTAGTGATGAATAACTTCAGTTTTTCAATGAAATATGAGAAAAGGAAGGGAACAGGCGTTTATATGGCACCTACTATGTGCCGGACGCTGTGCTAAGTACCTTAAAATATGTCATTTGAGGTGAGGTTGTCAGCTGGGAGAGTGCGGAGGTAGAGTATTAGAGATTTGAAGAGGGATGGAAAGGTTTGGACAAACTGTCAAGAATGGGCAAGTGGGTTCGTTAGCAAGCAGTGAGGGCCCCTGAGAGTGCGTGGGGGACGCCATCCGTATGGTTTTGTGGCTTTCTCCAAGTCTAATAGCTCCTCAGTAGGAGCCAAGGCAAGAGATGGTGGGAGTAGCCCCGGGTTGGCATTTAGCAAAGAATTAGCGTTAGGATGAGGAAAAGGGCGAGGGACTTTGGAGGAGAGGTTAGTATGACTTCTATTGGTTTACCAAAGGGTCAAGATGGGGAAGGGGGAGAATATAGCCAGAGCGGGAGTGATCAGGAGGGCAGGCACCTGTGGCGGGAGGATTTGCTGAGCCCTTTTCAGGACCCCGGCACTGACAGGCTCCACATCTGTTGGCGAGTGGGGGGGGGGTGTACCCCCAACACGTGAAGGCTTTCCCGGCAGAGGGGCTGGATGAGAGCAATTCCTTGGGCTAGGCCCGAAGCCAGGGGAGGCGGGGCTTGTAGAGCGGCCTGAGCTTGTCACGTCAAAGATGCCAGAGGCATCGGGGCGTCTTGCTCTGTAGTTGGACTTGGATGACTCAGGATGACGGAGGGAGGATGATGGCTTTTGTGACTCACTTGAAGCTCATTAGCATGCCAGTCAAGCTGTCGCTCCATTTTGTCCCTGGGCTTTTTCAAAGACAAAAGATGAACAAGGACAACGCCTCTGAATAAATGGTTAATGAAACTGGGCTTCGAGATGCCCTGAAATTGGGGTCCATCGTTGGTGAGTGCTTCAGCACAGCCCACATGTCCCCAAGCTCGCTGAAGATCCCCGAGGGGAACCCCGAGGAAGGCGAAGTGGAACATCCGGGGCCGCGGGGAGTAGGGAGTCAGTTACAGCTCTGAGCAAAGCAGCCTCTGAACTACTCAGTCCCGGCAAGCGGACACGGCCGCCCTCTGGAGGCCAAGGCGGGAACTGCAGCCGCTGGGAAGGCTGTGCGGCACGGAGTTGAGGGGGCTCCTCTCCTTTCCTTACGGTTCAGGAAGGCAGCACGGGAAGGGCCCGGGAGCGGTTCCACCGGCCCGGCCGCCCCGCTGGGCCCGCTGGCAGCCACAGCGAGGGGACGGGGAGAAGGGAAGGGAACAAGCTCGTCCCGATGCTGGCCCAAACCCAGCTCCTTCGCTCCTCCCGACGGCCTCGGGGCCCGCGGCGCCCGGAGCTCTCGGCTCCGAGGGCCAAACCCCGCCCTAGCACCGGCCGGCCCTGGCCAGGCCGCAGGCCCCCAGCGAGGGGCTGACAGCGCGAGCGCCGCCCAGCGGGCGCGGCCTGGAACATTTAGCACCAATCAGCTCTTGGCCTTTACCGACAGCCCTGAGAGCTGCGGGGCGCGTGAGGAAACTGAGGCTCAGGGCGGGGCCCGGGGCCCACAGCGGGATTTGGATCCGCTCTTCTCCACGGCAAGTCCGGCCCTGCGTCCTGTGCGCCGGCCCCCGGGCAGGAACACAAGCAAGACTCGGGAGCGGGAAAGTGAATGTCATGGAGGACATGTTCAGGGTGCTCCGGGGGGGGGGGGGGGGGGGGGGGGTTGCGGTGCCCACAGAGGAGGGCGAGGATGAGGGGGGAAGAGTGAGCTCATGAGGCAGCGTGGCCCAGTGGCAGGCAACAGCGTGGCCCAGTGCAGGCAACAGCGTGGCCCAGTGGGAAGGGCTCACATTCACATTCCAACCTGCACTTGTGCTGGAACAGTGGGAGTGAGCAGTGAGAGCGACCCTTGCCCTCGGCCCAGGGGCCTGAGGGGGCTGAGCCAGGTGCCGGGGACACCGAGAGGAACAGTCCAAGCCAGTCAGGCCTGAGGGAGCTGCTCCCATCTAGCACTGACAGCCACGCAAGTGAGGACACCAAAGAACCCTTGAGGGACCTGTGGGGGGGGCGCACCCGACCACAGCTTCCCTTCAGGAAAACCCAGAGGCCTCTGCACACGAGGACACAAGAGCCAGGGAGCGGAACAGGCTGGGTGCACTCACGCAAGGAGCCCAGGACGGCAGGTCAAGCTCTGCTGGGGGGCAGTGGGAGCCCAAAGCCTCAGCCTGCCGGCCCTCCGCTCCAGCTCCAGAGGAAATCTCCAGGCCTTCCCCAGGTGGGGCCCTCACCTCGGCTCGGGCTGAACAGCAAGCATGGCCCCAGCCGGAGCCCCGAGCCCAGCCCTGCTGCCAGCCCTGGACTCCCACTCAACGCTGGCTCTAAAGGAGAACAAGAAGCAGCCCAGAGCAAGCCCGAGCCTGCCCTCGGCAGAACGGGTCACCCACCCAAACCCAGGCTGAGCCCGGGAACAGAGGGTGGCCGCCCAGCCACAGCAGTCCCTGGCCCGCTACAGCTCCGCCCGGCCGCCTCACCCAGCCTCGGCCCAGCCCGCCGTCTCAGCAGCCCTCCAGGGCCACCTTCCATCCCACTGCAGCTCCCCCCCATGGCCAACCTCTTCCCCACCCACCCTCCTCCCCTTGCTGCCCCAGCCCTGGGGCAACCCCACCCTGGAGCTGACTCAGGGACTGCTGGGCCCCTGCCTGGCCCCTCCATGGCCCAGCTCCCTGCTCACCTGCTACCTCCCCGCTTGCCGGCTGGCCTCTGGGGACAGGGAGGCTGGCAGCTCCTCCATTGGATCAGGGGTTCCTCAAGAGCAGGAACTGCCTTTGCCAGCGCGGGCAGCTTTCAGCCCAGCTGCTGAAGCTTTAGGAGGCCCTTAGAACAGTTTCTTCCCCATAGCTTGATGGATGCTTCACCATAATCTGCTGACCTCGTGCCCCAGCAGTCAGCACCCCTCGCCCCCCACAGGGACTCCGAACCCCAGCCGGGTTCCACGAAGCACAGACGTTCCCACAGCCACTCCCTTCTTCCCAGCCCCGTCGGGGCCTCCCTCCCAATGCCCCACTCGCACCTGCCCAGCCCTGCCACTGTGCCCTCTGCCGCTCCATCTCCACCTGTTCCTGTCACTCCCTCCATCTTCTGGCCCTCAGCTAGCCCCGGCCCCCACCCCCTCCAGCCCTGGTTGCCCCGTCACTCCCAGCCCTTGTGGCGGGACGGCGGACTCCACCTCGCTCCCCACTGCCGCTTCCACGCTGCCCCTCACTCAGTCCCGTCTCCTCCCTGAGGGTCACGCAACTTAGCGCCCAGTGGAGATTCTGCTTCAGCAGCTCCCAAGGATTGAGTTCCCATGTCTAGGCAGGTGCTTCCCAGGGCTGGTTTTCCGCCCTAACTGCTCTCCGGCCTTCACGGGCTCCCATCTCTGGCCCCCATTGGATGCACCCGGCCCCCTAACTCACAGACAGCTCCAATTTAGCACATCCTACTCCGAACTTAGTCTTTCCCGCTAACCTCTGCCCTCTTCCGAACTTCCCTATTTTTCAATTGACTAGTCAAATGATCAGTTTCCTCATTGTAATCTTAAGCATATGCTTATGGCTGACTGCCTGACCCACATATTCCCTCACATCACTCAGTGTCTTCTGTTTACCCAGATCTTCAATGTAAGTTCACAAGATTTTCACGCCTCTGCCAGGCTCTGCCCCCTGTTGTACCCTCGGATGGGGCGATCAAATCAAGTCAACAAGCATCTATTAAGAGCTTAGCACTGGCAAGCGTGATGATGACGAAGTCCCAAGAAGCGTTTTGGCCTAGCCTATGCAGCTCATCTCCTTCTCGAGACCTTGAAAACACACCAACCTGAATTCTGATGGAGAACGCCAAGGAGAAATCACAGGGGAGATTTCCCAGGGATGGATTTGCTGGGGGCATGGTGGACAACTCAAGGAAATCTAAAATGAGTACAGTGCAGTGGGAAATGAGCTTGTGTCTGAGGAGCTCTCTAGACTTTCCCCTCCTTAAATATAAGCTGAAGAGTTCATGCTTCTACCCTCTAATTAGATAAGCTGACGAATCCGAGGAGGTGAGTGGATAAGGCTTACTGGATCTCACAAGATGATGAGGTCACTGAATGATGCCTTTACTGGGGGCATGCTGGATGGTTCCCCTTGGAAAAAAAAAAAACTTTTATGAGAAACACACTTGAAAGACAAAGACAATGATTATGCTTCAGCTGAAGTAGGAAAGGCAGAAGCAGCAATCACGAGCTCAGACAAAGCAAAAGCAAAAATAGGCCTAATTAAAAGAGATAATCAGGGAAATTTTGCTAAATAGGTACCATAGACAATGAATTAATTAACTTGCATCAACCCTCACACATAGAAAAGAGCTTAAGGAGCTGAAAATTCATGAGGAGAGATCATAAGAGACAAATGCAGAAAAACTACTAGAGACAGCAATAGGGGTCGCCACTTGCAGGGAAGCCCCTCCAGGAAGATACACTTTCTAGTTATAATGGAGAGCTTTTTTGCCCAGAATCCATAATCCTCTTCTTCCTGAGCTTACTGGCCTCAGTGAACCTGGTCCCTAGAAAAATAAAGGGAGTTGGGGGAAAAGGAGGTAAACTTCAGAGGAGAGGGGAAAATCCAACACAAAAGCACCCTTCTTTTAGCAAAATATTTACAAAAGAAGAAAGACCCAAAAAAAATCTAACCTTTCCTCTATTATTTGAAAATTATGTATTTTTTAATTGCCATGCACATAGATATCACTATCATTCCTTTCTTTCCTATGGCAGGGATTAATGTATCCTTTCTTCTAGCATATGTCCTTTTATTTCAGTTTTCATGGCCTTGCAAACATTTGTTTCTTTTCTGCAGAAACAAGTTATTAAGCTACTTGTTCAAAAGGTCATTTATAAAACAGCATCCTCCAAGACTAGTTCACTTTCTGGAAGAAATGGAAGCTGAAAAAACCCTACGGGAAATTTTGTAGACTGTTTCTGGCTAAATTTAAGTCTAGGAATTATGGGTTTACTTTGCCTAAGTTTTCTGAACATAGTTTTAAAATAATGGATAAAGTGCATCTCTGGAATGATTATGTGAAAGAGCTCTTGAGACTAACATGTCTGTTTTCTGTGAGTTACCTTACTAGGAGGTGCAGTAGGCACAGAGGAAGGCTGTTTGCTGAAAGGAGCCAATCAGGAGCTTGCAGTGGGTCAAAGGCTTTCTCACTCCCAGATGCCTTTGCTGGCATTCCCTGACTGACCTTGCTGAGATGTTCCTAAACTGGCCCAAACCAGCCGGGAGATCAACTGTTGCTGCAAGACATGCTACTTCTATGTACATCTGTTCCCAGGAAGGATTGTCCATCCTTTTCCTGCCACTCTTCCCTATGTCTTCCCTTTGTGGTTTTCAAGCATAAAACCTCCATTCCCAATCTTGGGGCCATGGACTCCTTGTACCAGGGGCCTAGGCACTAATGTCTGACTTTCCTCCTGATAAAACTTTTCTGCTTTCAACCCATCTTGGTCTCCTCTATATTTTGAGAGGTGGGCCTCATCTGATTGACAGTCATTTCCTAAAATGCATCTTCATTCTAAGGAATATGATAAACCCATGGTTAAGCAAGTGGGGCTTACCTCTTTCAAGAGAGAAAGATAAAAAGGTCTTCAGAAAATTTACCACCTATTTCAGGTCTCTCCTACAGTCCTTCACATTGAGTCTATATAGTCACCAGAAACTAATTCTATAGACTAGAATGCTTAACAGCTAACTCTTTGGGGGAAAATATAGTCATGACACATTTTAAAGTTTAATTTGCACCATTAACATTTTCTCCATCGCTTTCTTAAGGCTAGATGAACAATAGAACAATAAATCATGCCACGGTTTGTAGTATTTATGGATTTCTGAGGTGTCAATGCCCACACTCTCAATGTCTTCAGTTTTCAACAATCCAAGGTGAACAGGCTGCTGAACCATCGACATAGTAGCCTAACGGTATTCTATAATAAACACTGGTCAGGACTACAGTGAGGCCTTACTTCTCAGCCTCCATACTGACCCTTAACCCCAGCCTCACACTGAATTCTTAAGTCTAGCTTTAGATTGAACCTCAATCCCACTTTCACACTAAATTTTAAAGATTGGCTCCAGGCTGAGCCTATGATTTCAATCAAGTTGGCCCCAGAGAGGAACCTGATTCCAGCTTTGAATGAACACAGTCATGGCCACAACTTTAAAATAGCATTAGACTCAGATCGAGCTCTGAAGTTGCCCCCCAATAAGTTCCACTATCAGCCAAAGCCAGAACCCCAGAACTACCTACATTAAATCTAGCCACAAACTAAAAATGCAACCCAAAGACCAGATTGAACCATGTTTTTAAACTTTGAAAGATGATATACTTAATATTAAATTACTTGAGAGCATTTACTATTTTTAAATCAAGGATGAGAAGAAGGTAGAGTAATAGAGAGCAGTGTGGTAAACTCTTGTTCACAAAC